>NC_056749.1:62537985-62550485 GCF_019279795.1 Protopterus annectens | reverse complement strand
GTCACCTCTGAGCAAGCGTGGCGACTGAATAGAGCTGGAGTTCTTTCAGTCGGGCAGCATAGGACAGATGTTTGAGACCCTTTATCCTTTTGGTAAGGAACTTTTGTGGCCTCTCCAGCTGCTGCAAGTGTCGGGTCGGATACATTCCAAATGGGGCATTGTACTCAATCATTGGTCTGATGAGTGATGAGTATAGGGAGACTATGACCTCCCTTGATCTAGATGAGAATCCCTTCATGATAAGGTGGGCAATGTAGAAGGTCTTCCTAACTACTTTAGCTACATGGGTGTCGAATGACAGACTACTATCAACCTGGGTCCCCAGGTCCCTGATAACTGCTTCTGTGCTCAGTGGATTGCCACCTATTTGGTAGCTAGGGGTAACCTTGTTTTTCCCGAAGGGTATGACTATGCATTTTTTGGCATTTAACTTTAGGCCATGGCTCTGGCACCAGTTATCCGCTTCTGTGAGACCCTTCTGAAGGATATCTGTGTCAGATGTGTTTCCTACTATGGCCCAGTTTGCAGTCATCTGCAAACTTTGTCAGCCATAACCCTCCTGTGTTAGCTTGTACTGGAAAAGTAGATGCCAAACAAGAGTGGGCCCAGGACTGAGCCCTGTGGTACACCACTTGTGACAGGCTTTGAGTCTGACATGGCGCCAGCAACTCTGACCCTGTGGGTTCTGTCACTCAGCCAGTTTGCAACCCATCTTGTGATGTATGGGTTAACATTTAAGCTGATGAGTTTTTCAATGATACCCGAGTGGGGCATTGTATCGAAGGCCTTCGCCAGATCGAGGTAGGCTGTATGGACTGCCTTCCCCTCATCAATGGCTTTGGTGACTGTTTCGAAAAAGTCAACCAAGTTTAGAAGGCATGATCTGTCTTTGACAAAGCCAAACTGGGATGGATCCAAAGTCTGCAAGTTCCCTATGTCTTTATTTATGAGGTCCATTATGATCCTCTCCATGGCTTTGCAGATAAGGCTTGTCAAGCTAATGGGCCGGTAATTTCCAGGGTCGGTGGAGGCACCGCCTTTGTGAAGTGGGACCACAGTTGCAGTGCGCCACTCCTGGGTGCGTATCCAGAGGTAAGACTATGATTAAACAGCTGTCCTAGCTGTGGGTTTAATTCCTCGTTGAGTTTGTGGAGCACACAGCCGGGACACCATCAGGTCCCATGGATGCTGTGTTTTTGCTTTGGAGAGAGCTGTTCTCACTTGAGTGTTTGAGATGTTTGGTGAGCTGCAATCGCTTGGTGTAGGTATCTCTCCTTTGGGGGGGGGAGTTTGCACTGAACCTGTCAGCCAGTATGTTGGCAATGTCTGTAGGATCAGTAATCTTCACATCATTTTGAACTAATTCTGAGCATATCTGGGAGTTTCCTCCCAGGTTTCTAACATAGCTGAAGAAGGCCTTATGATTGTCTTTTGAGTCTTTAGCTATTTTTCTCTCAAAATTTGCTTTGGATGATTTTATGAGAACTCTTAGTTTTTTACTTATAGTGATCAAGGGTGTCTTACCTTTTAAGGATTTTGCTCTATCTTGTAGTAGCTTCCTCCTTTTGTTGTAGAGTTTGTTTATGGCTGGGGTCCACCAGACTGGACGCTTGCCTTTGGTACAAAGAGTCTTTGTTTTGCTTGGGATTGCCTTATCCATGCAGTCCTGCAGGTGCTGGTCGAAGGCATTTGTAAGTGATTCGGCGGCTTGAGTACTGTTTTCCGCCGGCTCGGGGGCCTTAAAGCAGACCATACAAGTGTTTAGAGGTGTGAAGTCGGCTTTCAAAAGTTCTTTACTGTGGTCTTTTTTATTTCAGGTGGGGGTGGGATGAGGACCTCCAGCGAGATTAGTTTGTGATCTGATCTCACCAGTGAGGGGTATACTTCCGGTGTTGAACATTGTGCTCCCATGTTCGTGATGATGAGATCAAGTATGTTTTCTCCACTTGTGGGGATGGTGACTAGTTGTTCCATGGCATTTGAGTTAATGAATTCCAGGAACTTTTGGGCTAGGGTGTTTGGGCTTGAGTAGTGTTCCCAGTCTATATTAGGGTAATTGAAGTCACCTAGTAAGATGGTGTTTGGTGATACATTTATCCCCTCTAGTGTTTTCAGGAAGGCCATGTGAGGTTCCTGAGTTTGTGAGGGTGGCCTGTAACATGCTACAATTTGCAGAGCAGTCTTGCCTATGGTTAATTGCACCTGGATGGTCTCCGATGCATCGTGCATTGCCACCAGTCTTGAGGTGTGGGTGTCCTTGATGAATATGGATACCCTCCTTTCTTGGTATTGTCCGGATTTTGGGGCCGGAACGCATGATATGAGGTAAAACCTGATAGTGCTGGGGTGCTCTCAGGAGCCTTGAACCAGGTTTCTGTCACAGCACAGACATCAATGTTCTCCATACTGAGAAGGGCCTCGAGTGCAGCATTTTGAGATTTAGACTTCTGGCATTGAGCAGCATTACCCTTAGTTTTTTCCTTTTTGTGTTCTAGGGTGGTAGGTTTAGAATTTGAGCCTTGCCTAAAAAGGCACTATGGGGTGGCAAAAGCCTTTGCCAATATCCGAATCCCAGGGTGACAGGTGCAAGCCGTCCCTTCAGCAGCGTGGCTTGTCCAGCATGTCATCCCAGGCAGACAGACATTGATCCCCTTTGAATGACACCAGAGTTTAAGCCAATTGTTAAAGCTGATCATCTTATCTCTGTATTGTGGCATCATTCTTGGTGAAGGTAGGATACTGCTCAAGGTCAGGGTCATACCTGCCTGGGCTACATAATCAGAGAGCTCCTCAATGTCTCTTTTCATGTAGTCCAAGGAGGTGCGTCTCAGGTCGCTTACACCAGCGTGGACAATGACTGAGTCGTTTGTTCCTGCTGTTGAGAGACCTGAGTGCTTGCGTTATGTGGCGGATTCTAGCGCCCGACAGGCAGCTTACTGTGACCTTCTCCTTACTCAGTCTGGTGAGCGGGACGTCAGTGTGTCTGACTATGGAGTCACCAATGACTAGTGTGTCTGGCATTGTGTTTGGCCTTAAGGGCTGTGACTGTTTGACACTCTGACGGTGAGGTCTATGTGTTGCAGGTGTTGTGTTCTGAGGTGGTGGTTGTTTGGGTGTCTGCTTTGGTGGCCTCTGCTGTTTAGGTAGATTTTTGATCACAGCCTCCAAGTATGTCTTTGTGTGTTTATGTGTATGATTTGAGGTTGTGATGGTACTATGTGAGACTGGGTCTATAGTGTGTGTGGTAACCTTCTCCTCCTGACTGGTCTTGCCTGTCCTATGTTGAGAGAGCTCAGCCTCCAGTTTGGCCGTATAGTTGCATCTCTCGCATGTATTTGTGTTTTGTGGGAGGAGGAGAGGGTTGTCTGTGTACATGAGGCAATTGTAACATTGCCTCAATATTCCAGCTGAGCAGGAGAGGACACTAGCAACTGATCCCTCGACATGCTAGAAGGACTAGACCATGAGTGTCCAACCTGCGGCCTCAGAGCTCTTCCATGCGGCCCGCGACCCTTAAATTGAAATTTCACTTTTTTTCCGCGTGTTTTCACGTCCGCGTCCTTCAGGCGTTCTGCGCATTCGCCACATTACTTTTTTTCACGTTTTTTTCATGGCAGCGTCTGTCAGCTGGTATGCGCATGCGCCAAAGCACCGTTCGTTTTTTACTTTTGCGGTAACGGGTAAACAGCTGAAGGAAGGATTAAGATCGCGGCGAAGAAAGAGCTGAGAGTGAGGAGGATTTATTTATTTTTACACACTGACTACATCTCCAGCAGTAACAGGTAAGCTATTCTAAATGCATCATTTTAATTTTTAGGTTCAGTCCATCAGTACAAAAAATCAAAACTTGGTATGTTTACAAAAATTGTTAGTTAATAAATACACACAGAAGTAGTTAAGCACTATTTAAAGATGTTATACAAGAGATTAAAAGGAGGGCTGAAAAATCGGATCCTGTCGGTGCTGCTGTTCGGGCTACCAGTTTTGTTTACTTATTTTTTTAATCACACATACAATAAAGTTTTGCTATTACACCACAATCCGAGTCTAAGGGCTGTGGGGTGAGCAGTCTGGTTTGATGACTACAGTTGTCAGTGAGAAAGGCAAAATTGGTCTTATGAAGACAGAACGAGAAAGTTTTTTCTACACTATCTGCAAGCAAATATTGGAAAGAATTTTTAACAGTGCTTGACATGGATATAAGACAGAAGAACTTGCCTTTTCATAAATAATATAGAAATGATAAAGTTTCTGAATCTGAAATTTCCCCATTTCCAAAGCACATGCTTCTAAAAATGAATGCTGGATCACCAGTAACCATAAATATGCTACTCTTTTATGATGATGATGATGATGATATTGAAGGATGCTGTTGCAGCCGACCTTTAACTTGTTTACTTCAGTAACTCGTTTGCTTGCACTATTGATAAGAAGCCCAAACCAGACTGCTACTTTACCAAGGGAATTTTTTTAATTTTATAAGCTGAAGAAATGGCATAATAAGTCATTATGAGGTACAGCAGAATGAAAGTTTCAGGGAACATACATACATCTCAAGAGCATCAAAAGTTACTTAGTGCAGAGTATAGGCATATGAGAAATTATAAGATTTACTATAAGTTACACTGTAAAATAAGATGATTTAGTTTTAAAGATTTGTTAGTAATTAAATGGTATTTGTCTGTTGTTATATAGGCAGATGTGGGGATTAGGTGGGAGGGTGGTTGTGAATGGGAATGATAGTGTACTGTAGCTATATTTGAGTGAACATTTGTTGCATTTACCTTATGTCTCGGCACTTAGAAGTTGTTTTGCCCTTACCTTGCTGTATAAATTATTTACAGTACAAATGTTTTCTATTTCTACATACTCTTCCTTTTGTTGTTTTGTAGATGCATCTTTGTAGAATGCTGGCCTCTTTACTTAGAACAATAATGGAAAAGAACAGTTTCATTGTTAAGACTTAAGATAAGAAAAAGATTGTATAAAGGTGCAATTGTTTTAGTTATCGGGTTTTGCCATGTGGCAAAGATAAGTAGATAAAAGTACCACTTTTTTTTCAGGATACCGGTCTCTGTAAATTAGATTTGAAGCTCTGTTTTTACAGTCATGAATCGCTGTATGAAACATGTGCGTTAGATGAGTGCAGCGTTATTAAACACCTGTCTAGTCAAGTGTTTGGTTGCTTGCTTCATAAACAAGGGGACACAGCAAGGCATTCACTGTGGTGTCCAGTTTTTAAGTACAATTTATTTGTTTTGTGCAGTGAGATGAGCTGGAATCTACATTTAAAATGGTCAGAAATATTTACTGCAGTTACAATTAAAGTCCCCTCTTTCAGAATGCATGGTTACTTTGTGTTTCATTTTTAAATTATATTTCTTCCAGTACTGAAAAAGCATTGCTGTTCAGAAAAAGGTAATGACAGAATACTTGAACAGCAAGTACAAGCTGTACTGCAGCCCATATTAGCAGAGGAAAGAGAAGTGAGGTGATCTGACTTAGAAAGATTACCCAGTAGCAAGTCACCGGTGATTAATTAGTGCAGAAAGCTGAGGGTGTATACAGCTGCACTCTTCCAGGCTGAACAGTGAAGGAGGCATGCTGTATGGCAGGTTGGGAGGTACAGCTGCAGTCCCATGCTGTATGGGTGGATTGGGATGTTGAACTGTTCTCACAGAGACTGGATGGTAGGTTGGGAGAACAAGCTGCCGTCTCTCCCACAATGTATGGAAGGTTGAGAAATTGAGTTAAACTCTCCCACTCAGTACAGTAGGTTGGTAGGCTCAGCTGCAGTCTTCCAGCCTTTGTGTTAGGTTAGGTTCAGCTGTACTCTCCAAGTTACCGTTCATTACAGCGAGCAGTCAGAAAATTAATTTGGGTTGGGTGTAAGAGTGAATGTTCAGAAAAGTGAATTCTCCATTCCTGCTGTCTGAGATCACATTGCTGCAGGGCAGGGTAGGGAATTTGTCCTCCCTCTCTCTCTGATGTGATCTCAGAGTTGGTATATGTAATTAGCAAGGAGTATGGGGGGGGAGGGCTTGCCTGTTGCAAAAAAATATTGTTTTTGTTTTTTTATAATAATTTTAGATTCAATCTCTAGTCTAGATTGATTGCTGTTTTTGTAGTCTTTGTTCTTGTAGATTGATAGCTGATATAATCACTGTTCCAACCCCACTGTCTGTAGGTTGGGATGTTCAATGGCATTCTCCTTGGCTGCACGGTGGGTTGGGATGTGCAGCTGCACTCTCACGCTGTACTGTATCTTGGGAGGTACAGCTACTGTCCTATACTCTACTGTAGGCAGGGAGGTACAGCTGCCCTCTCCCACACTGTGTGGTAGGTGGGGAGATGCAACTGCACACTCCCAGACTGTACAGTAAGCGCTAGGTCAGGAGTTACCAGATTAATGTTAGGAATGTACCAAACATCCTGGGGTATAAGGTTTCTTGAAGCTTGTGGGCTATTAGACTTGCAGTGATACTTGAGAAATTAGTACATGCATTCATAAAGTCACGTTTTTCTGCACATAGGATTGCTGGCTGTCTCAGATTGTGAATGCTTTGTTTGCGATTTTCTCTGTAGTCCTGCAGCCAATTGTGTCTCTACTATTATGATGTATAAAAGATGACCGTTAAGCCGCATTTGCCAGTTTTGAAACTTATTTGATTAGGTGTCATAAACTCAAGATTAAGGTATACCCTTAATGCAGACACAGCAGATGCAGGCACATTCCATTGAGAGTTGGCATGTGGATACTGACTGGCACTGATATTTTAACATTAGCTGTGATAATTGGCTCATTGTATGTACCCACTTAAGTCTTTGTTAAAGAAGTACAGATAAGGCAAATATATATATATACGTTGATATTTTTAGTTCTGTTGAAACTGAGTTTACTTTGCACTGTGTAGTTAATTGTGTATATTTTTCCATGTGTGTCATTCCACAGAAGAGGGAAGTTGTATATACACTAATTTAAACTGTGTAACTGTACAATATGTTTTGGCCTTGCAGTCTGTCAACATCCTTTACCTCAGTAAGAGAGGGGCAGCCTGGTGATGGATCAAGTTATCAGTACATGGCTGGGTTGTTTTCTGTTATACACAGGGAGGTAACTGCATTTAAGACTATTTGGATGGCTGTAGTGGCATCTGCTAATTATTTTATGGTTATTTGGATGCAAGACATCTTATAGGTTCATACTAGGCTATCTGCCCTAGGGCATTTATAAGCCTAGCCAGAGTGTGTGTGGCTTTCACCACCCCTTAGGATGAGAATACTATACCCATTAGTTTGCTGTGCCTCTGTCCAGCAGTGATACAGAGATGATTCCCGGGGTAAACCTACGATCTCCCATCCACTCGTCAAGATTTCTCTTGAACAGAGTCAGTGAGGGGCTCTGCCTCACATGGACTGGGATTCTGTTCCATAGTGTAGGGAGTCCCTGGGTGATGAATCTGTCCCTCCAGCACGTCCTATTTATATCCGTGTTCAGGTTTAAGTCTCTTGCTCTCGTGGCTCTGGTGGATTTGGATTTTTTGAGGTGGAGCATGTCCATTAATTCCGGGTTGGACATGGCCTTGTATGTCAGGCACAGATCACCTCTGAGCAGACTGTATGCGACTGAATAGAGATGGAGTTTCTTCAGTCGGGCATCGTATGACATATGTTTGAGCCCCTTTATCCTTTTGGTGAGGAACTTTTGGGGTTTTTCCAACTGCTGCAGGTGTTGGGTAAGGTACATTCCGAATGGGGCGTTGTACTCAATCATTGGTCTGATAAATGAAGAGTACAGGGGTACAATGACCTCTCCTGATCTGGATGTGAATCCCTTCATGATCAGGTGGGCAATGTAGAAGGTCTTCCTAACCACTTTGGCAATGTGAGTGTCAAAAGAGAGGTTACTGTCAACTTGGGTCCCCAGGTCCCGGATAACTTCTTCCGTGTTTAATGGATTACCACCTATGTGGTAATTAGGGGTTACCTTGTTTTTCCCAAAGGGTATGACTATACATTTTTTGGCATTTAGCTTAAGGCCATGGCTCTGGCACCAGTTATCCATTTCTATAAGACCTCTCTGGAGGATGTCTGTGTCTGATGGAGTGTCAATTATGGTGCCCAGTTTGCAGTCATCTGCAAATTTTGTCAGCCACAATCCCCTATGTTTGCCTGCACTTCAGAAAAATAAATGCCGAACAAGAGGGGCCCAGGACTGAGCCCTGTGGGACACCGCTCGTGACCGGCTTAGAGTCTGACATGGCACCAGCAACTCTAACCCTGTGTGTTCTGCCCTTGAGTCAGTTTGCAACCCATCTTGTGACATATGGGTTTACATCTAAGCTGGTGAGCTTTTCTATGATGCCCGAGTGGGGTATTGTGTCGAACGCTTTTGCTAGGTCAAGGTAGGCTGTGTGAACTGCCTTACCCTCATCAATGGCCTTAGTGACTGTTTCGCAAAAGTCGACCAAGTTCAAGAGGCAGGATCTGCCCTTGACAAAGCCAAATTGGGTAGGATCCAGTGTCTGTAGGTCCCCAATGTCTTTATTTATGAGTTCCATTATGATCCTCTCCATAGCTTTGCAGACAAGGCTCGTCAAGCTTATGGGGCGGTAATTTCCAGGGTCTGTAGAAGCACCGCCTTTGTGGAGTGGGACCACAGTTGCTGTACGCCATTCTTTGGGTACGTATCCTGTAGTAAGGCTAAGATTAAACAGCAGCCTTATGTATGGGTTTAGTTCCTCATTGAGTTCGTGTAGCACACAGCCGGGGACACCGTCCGGTCCCATTGATGCTGTGTTTTTTGCTTTAGAGAGAGCAGCTCTCACCTGGGCATCTGAGATGTTTGGGAGGCTAGACTCTGGTGGGATAGATATTTCTCCTTTGGGGGGGGGGGGAGAAATTTGCACTGAACCTGTCTGCCAGTATGTTGGCAATGTCTGTGGGTTCAGTGATTTTTTTATCATTTTGGACTAATTCTGAGCATATCTGGGAGTTTCCACCCAGGTTTCTAACATAGCTAAAGAAGGCTTTATGATTGTCTTTTGTGTCATTAGCGATTTTTCTCTCAAAGTTTGCCTTGGATGATTTTATGAGTGATCGTAGTTTTTTGCTAGTATTGATCAGAGATGCCTTCCCTTTTAGGGATTTTGCTCTGTCATGTAGTAGCTTTCTCCTCTTGTTGTAGAGTTTGTTTATGGCTGGGGTCCACCAAACCAGGCGCCTGCCTTTGGTGGAAAGGGTCTTGATTTTATTAGGGACTGCTTGGATCCATACATTCCTGGAGGTGCTCGTAGAAGGCATTTGTAAGGGTTTCAGCAGCGTGGGTTGTGGTTTCCACTGGCTCGGGGGCCTTGAAGGATACCACTCCAGTCTTAAGAAGTTGTTTGCTTTTGAGAAGTTCTTCACTGTGGTCTTTTTTGCTGGGGGTGGGGGCGGGATGTGGATCTCCAGTGAGATTAATTTATGGTCTGATCTCACCAATGAGGGATATACGTCCGGTGTGGAGCATTTTGTCCCCATGTTTGTGATGATCAGGTCTAGTATATTTTCTCCTCTTGTGGGAATGGTGACTAGTTGTTCCATAGCATTTGAGTTTATGAACTCAAGGAACCTTTGGGCTAGGGTGTTGGGGCTTGAGTAATGTTCCCAGTCTATGTTTGGGTAGTTGAAGTCACCCAATATGATGGTGTTTGGAGAGACATTCATACTCTCCAGTGTCTTCAGGAAGGCTGTGTGGGTTTCCTGAGTTTGAGAAGGTGGTCTGTAGCATGTTACAAACTGTAGGGCAGTTTTACCTATGGTTAATTGCACCTGGATGGTCTCCGATGCTTCGCGCGTTGCCACTAACCTGGAGGTGTGGGTATCCTTTATGAATATGGATACTCCCCCTCCTTTTGTGGTTCGGTCCGGATTTTGGGGCCGGAACGCATGATATGAGGTATAACCTGATAGTGCTGGGGTGCTCTCAGGAGCCTTGAACCAGGTTTCAGTCACAGCACAGACATCGATGTTCTCCATACTGAGGAGGGCTTCGAGGGCGTGCATCTTGAGGTTTAGACTTCTAGCATTGAGCAGTATTACCATTAGTTTTCTCCATTTTTGTTTTCTAGGGCGGTAGGTTTATCATTTGAGCCTTGCCTAAAAAAGGCACTATGGGGGTGGCAAGAGCCTTTGCCAATATCCGGAAGCCCAGGGGTGACAGGTGCAAGCCGTCCCTTGCGAAGCAGCGTGGCTTGTCAAGCATGTCATCCCAGGCAGACAGACACTGGATCCCCTTAGAATGACACCAGTAATTAAGCCAATTATTAAAGCTGATCATTTTGTCTCTGTATTGTGGCATCATTCTTGGTAAGGGTAGGATACTGCTTAGGGTCAGGGTCATACCGGCCTGGGCTACATAATCTGAGAGCTCCTCTATGTCTCTTTTCATGTAGTCCAGGGAGGTGCCTCAGGTCGTTCACACCGGCATGGACAATGACTGAGTCATACTTGTACTTGCTGTGGAGTGACCTGAGTGCTTGTGTTATGTGGCGGATTCTAGCGCCTGACAGGCAGCTTACTGTGATCTTTTCCTTGTTCAGTCTGGTGAGTGAGACGTCAGTGTGTCTGACTATGGAGTCACCTATAACAAGTGTGTCTGGCATTGTGTTTGGCCTTAAGGGCTGTGACTGTTTAGCACACTGACTTTGAGAACTATGTGTTGCATGTCTTATGTCTTGAGGTGGCAGTTGCTTGGGTGTCTGCTTTGGAGGCCTCTGTAGTTTTGGTAGATTTTGATCAGTGCCTCCAGTATGTCTTTGTGTGTTTATGTGTTTGTTTTGCAGTTGTGATAGTTCTATGTGAAACTGGGTTTGTGGTGTGCGTGGTTTCCTTCTCCTCCTGTCTGGTCTTGCCAGTCCTGAGTTGAGAGAGCTCAGCCTCCAGTTTGGCTATATAGTTGCATCTCTCACATGTATTTGTGTTTTGTGGGAGAAGGAGTGGGTTGTCTGTGTACATGAGGCAATTGTAACATTGCCTCAAGATGCCCAGATTCACCAGCTGAACAGGAGAGGACGCTAGCAACTGACCCTTGACATGCTAGAAAAAGTGAAAAAGTTTGCTGTGTAACTGAGTCAGAAGGGACCTATAGGGAAATGGGTACTCAAGGGGATTCTAGGCTAATGTAGTACTTTGTTTAGTATACAAGTACTTTACCTATATAAAAATGCTTTAGGAGCAAGTGCTGAGCTTTTGAGATAGAGAATAGACTGTTTAGATTGCAAGTAGAGAAGTTCTAAGGGAAAAATTGAAGAGCAGACTTTACGGAGCCAGAAATAGTTTAACCTTGTTTTACCGGCGCTGCCCGATGGTGCTCTATGGGCAACTCCGAGCTAAATCGCGCTAAGGCGGGCTTTATAGCAGGGGGTTGAAAAGAGCTAGGAATTGACCCAAAATGGCCAATAGACTACAAGTTTCTGGCTGGAACCACTGCTCTAGGGACAAATAGGCTGCTCAGTGCTCCCCACTCCCACTGGTGAACAAAGAAGCTTCCCTTTATCCAAATAAAGATATGGAATAGCACAGGAACCAAGCCAAAGGCCAGAGATCAGCAAACTCTGAAGACTGGACTATTCTAGTTCAGTAAGGCGGGAAAACATTGTTGATGTATAGTCAAACATTCACTAACATTACCTCACTGATAGGGGCACTGTTAAAGTAGGGTTTGGCTACAAATTGAAATGTTCGTACCCTTTTAATTTTTTTTTTTTTTACAAATAAACTTTGATGTTAAACTAAGATGTCAGTTAGATTTATCTGTTTTTTTAATAAGTAGAATGAGATATTGAATTTTAGGGCAAATATTATGCATACACCTGTGGTCTTTTGCTCTTCAGTTTACGTGAGACCCCCTTTTTTTTTTTTTTTTTGGTCCTCACTTGCTGTTTGCAATGATATATTTTACATGCGGCCCCCAGACAATTTCTGTTGACTCAATGCAGCCCTTGCAACTTAAAAGGTTGGACACCCCTGGACTAGACAAAAAAACTTTAAAAGAGATTCCGGGGGACGTGGGTGACCAAGAAATGGGGGTTTGCCTTTTTGGGGTGCTATCTATAAGAGTGCCGTATCAAGGTAATAAGTACTGTAGGAGCAAGTGCTAGGTTTAACAGATAGAGAATAGTCTACTTGGAGTCAAGTAGAGATGATCTTTTTAGTTATAGGATACGCTGATTAGATCAGTAGTATGGTTCGAGGAAGGTAGTTTTAAGGGAAAATTTGAAGAGTGGACTTTAGGTAGCCCGAATAGTTTAAACCTGCTTAACCGGAGCTGCCCTAGTGTGCAACAGTGGCAACTCCGCGCTAAAGCGTGCTTTATAGCAGGGGGCTGGAAATGACCCAAAATGGCCAATGAACTACAAGTTACTGCCTTAAACCACTCCTCTGAGGACAAACAGGCAGCTCAGTACTCCCTACTCCCACTAGTGAGTAAAGAAACTACCCCTTGACCAAACAAGGAA
>NC_056749.1:62530485-62532985 GCF_019279795.1 Protopterus annectens | reverse complement strand
ACATCACCAGCACCATAAATTAAGGCAAATATGTGCATACAACCTATGTTGAATTAGCAAAGGCCTTCAACACAGTCCCACATTCAGGCATCATTGATAAATTCTCCCAGTTAAATATCAACCTTTAGTTGTCAGGTGGGTTGCTAACTGGCTCACTGACAGATCACACTCAAAGTTGGGGACTTAACCTCAACCAGCACATCCTTTAGCAGTGGGGTTCCACAGGGATCAGTGCTGGACCCCCTACTGTTTGGAATATACTTCTCTGAAGTTCAATCCTGAACAGAGGGGCTGTGGCTGACTAAGTTTGCTGATGACTGCAAATGAGGTGCAATCACTGAATCTCCAAACAATGTCAATATACTTCAAGAGGGACTTGTACAGTAACTTGATGGATAGTCAAATGGCTCATGGATAGGACACATGAAATTGGGGGGGTTCCACCTCCACCAATAGGCTAGGCCTGTTACTAGTATTGTTCCACAGGACTCGGCACTTGGACCGCTCCTGTTTGGAATACACTTCTCTGAAGTCATAGCAAATATGAAGGGTCTTTGGGTGACCAAATCTGCAGATGACTGAAGTTGAGTGCAATGACTGAATCCTCCAAAGATGTTGATACTCTTGAGGAGGGTCTGAGAGCAAAGTAACTGGTGCCAGAAATATGGCCTAATACTCAACGCCAAAAAATGCATATTTATACCCTTTAGGAAGAAGACCACCCCTGCAAATTGCAACACTGATAACACTCGCCTAAGAGTACACCCCGTGGTAATGGACTTGATAACTCAGGTTGACAGCAACCTAAACTTTGATCACAATGTGTCCATGCTGGTGAGAAAACCTTCTATGTGGGGCAAATTATAAGTTATGGCATTGCATCCAGACCTCAGGAGATCATAATCCCACTAAGCTTAGCCCTCATTAAACAAATATTCGAGTACACTGCACTCTTCAGCATGAACCTGACCAGCCATTTGCAACAACTATAGTGGCTACAGAGATTCCTCATTAATAGAATACAGGGTGTAAATAACATGCCCTATGTGGATCACCTCAAACCCTTGTCCCTGTACTCAGTCTCCTACAGACTACTGAGGGGCAATCTATACCTAGCCTACAAGGCCTTCTCAGATCCAGCCCTGATGAATATGCCAAACATTCGCAAAACAAACGGCACAACAATTACCCAATCTAAGGATCTAAACCTCGTCTGTGACATAAGCAAAATATGTTGGAGGAAAAGGTCTGTGCTTGAGAGACGTTTTCTGGAAAGGACTCGCCATTTATGTGAAACAGAGCTCTTCTTTAAGCCTACTGAAATAACATTTGGACCAATGTATGGGAAATCATAAATTGACCCCTGCGTATCACCTGTGGCCTTTATGGACAGCAGCAGCTTACAGATGTTCTAAGGCACAGGCATACAACAAAGCCATTCTGGTCCTTGGGCTTAAAAAGGCTCTCTGGCCATTGGACTGGTAACCTGCAATGAGCATTTCTTCCAGTGATTTGCAAATACATGAAATTGATTTTCCTTACAAATTTATGTAACAAGAACAAGCTGGAATCCAGAAATACATGTAATAACTAAAATCAGCTATAGTAGAATGTAGGAAAAGGCAGGACACCGGTTAGCAATGAGATTCTATTAAAAAAAACTATACAATTAGGTATGACACTGATGTATACAATGCATTTTATATAGCATTTGTCACGGACAGAAGTAGGTTAAAAAATAAAAAAAGACAACTGGGTACACAAGTTCCAGGATAAAAAAGTGCCCGATCCTCATATGTGCACTGGATCCAGGACTGGAAAAACTGACAGTGTAGAATCTTCACGACACAGAAACATTCCAAAAATGGAGTTAGGCCAGGGTCAGGGAGAGGATGTCCTTGCCCCATTGTAGAAGGAAGTAGTAGTCCACAAGAAGTGATGGGCCAAAAAAGAGCCCTAAAGATGATAGAGTGGACTACTGAGGATAAGAAAGAAATTATGCATTGTTACTATTATGCAAGAAGCTCAGAATTTCCAGATAGAAGATATTTAAAATGATGAGAGAAATCAAAGGAAAGAAAAATATGTGGACAAGGAAAAACTGTCAAAACCTTCAAATGCATTTTTGTGTTCATTAGTACAACAGATCCATGAAAAACATTATACAGACAAAAAACATTGGGCTGTTTGGAGGAAGTAACCAAGGAAGTGCAAAAATGTAATTAAAACCTAGACATTTTTTGAAAGGCATGAACAATAAACATGGACATAAGAAAGAGAGAGATCTGATTTGCTGCAGTATTTATGTAAAGTACAAAGCCAAAGTAATCAATACCAGAAAACATCTCCAAATCTAGAGTGGTTTGCACCCAGCTATTAGTGGGAGGTGATAGCCTGTAAGAATGTGAATGCAGCAGCAGCATCATTCACATGGGAACGTTCCGGAGTCCTCATGTGCACTGGGACTGGTTCCGTGGTTTTTTTATTCCAGCAGTGGCTT